>NC_057800.1:6484341-6497563 GCF_018294505.1 Triticum aestivum
CCACTTAGAGACTTAGCTGCAGTCAGGCACTCGCCTAAGTTTGAAAAAATCCTACCGACTGGAGAGCAACCCTCCCACTCGGGGGCTTAGCCGCAGTCCAGTACTCGCCTAAGTTCTCCCACTTAGAGACTTAGCTGGAGTCAGGCACTTGCCTAAGTCTGAAAAAATCCTACCGAGTGGAGAGCAACCCTCCCACTCGGGGGCTTAGCCGCAGTCCAGTACTCGCCTAAGTTCTCCCACTTAGAGACTTAGCTGCAGTCAGGCACTTGCCTAAGTTTGAAAATTCCTACCGAGTAGCGAGCCAGACTCCCACTCGGGGGCTTAGCTGCAGCCCAGTGCTCGCCCAAGTGTTCAAAAAATCCTACCGAGTGGCGAGCAAACCTCCCACTTGGGGGCTTAGCTGCAGCGCATTGCTCGCCTAAGTACAGGACACAACCCAATTTGCAAGGAGTTACGTCACAAATACAAAGTTATTCCGGGTGAAGATCAAGTTCCACTCGACGGATCAAACCATGAAGATATCCAACGAGAAATCAAGTTCGGATAAAGCCTAAAGGTCCCAGATCTCAGATCAAAGTACTCAAGCCCTCGGCTCGGCAGAGTTTAACGGTTACAAATCCACTCGGCATTCCGAGGCAAATTCAAAGTGAAGCATAAAAGTTTTTCATTCCTCAGGTGGAGGACTGGAAGGGGCGACAAACTCGTCCAAGTCGATCCCGTCTGCAATACGAGTGGCAAAAACGATGAAAGTCTCCATGAAGTCCTGGAAGTTGTACTTCCTGGTATTGGCAACATGGATGGCGGCCAGCTTTTCTTCTCGCGCCTCCTTGCAGTGGACATGGACTAGAGACAGAGCGACATCAGCACCACATCTAGCAGAAGATTTCTTCCATTCCACCACCCAACCTGGGACTTCATCAAGTCGAGCCATCAGGGACTCGAGGTCGTTCTGAAGCGTAGTCCCAAGCCAGAGTGATGCGTCGATCCGCGACATCGCAACCTTCAGTCGAGAAAGATAGTCAACCACACTGGCAATACGAGACTCCATATGGAGCACGTTCATTGCAGCCTCGTCCTTCACAAGAGAGTTAGCAGGGTCCAAGCCTGGCTCCACTCGACTGGTCTCCTCTTCAAAGTTCTGACAGGATTCTGCAAACATGATTCAAGAATAAGACAGTGGCCCTACACGGGCTTGATAACTGCAAGACAGTCGGGGCAGAGTAATTACCTTCGAGCATGACGAACAGCTTTTTGGCGAGTCCACCGAGATAAGCCTCCAGATCGTTCCTCTTCCCCGCCAGCTCACCCGCCTTGTCGTGCAGAGCCATGTTGTCATTCTTCAGTCGGCTGACCTCTTGATTGGCTACCTCGAGAGCAGCTTTCAGTCTAGAGTTCTACTGCTCAAGAGCTCCGACCGAAGCCATTTTCTCGTCAGCAAGCCTCGTTTTGTCCAAGACTTCCTTCTGTGCTTCTGCAAGATCTTGATCCTTCTTCTTCAGAGCTCCCTCTAGTTTATCTGCGACACGTGGAGTGAAATCAACATCAAGAATAGACAAAAAAGAAAAGTCACTCATCAAGAATGGAGAACCTTACCAGCCATACCTTTTGCTTCTTCTTGCGCCTTCTTCAAATTCTCCTGAGCAAGCTTCAAGTTAAGGTTGAGCTGGATCTGCTGATTCTCCAACTCAGTATAGAGAGCTACAAGTTCGCAGGATTTCTGTAAAAAGAAAAATCAGTCGACAGACATCCAAGATAAGTTGCTTCCGAGTAACTAAGAGACAATGATGACGTTTCTAAGACCACAGCCGAATCAAAAACGTCCAACAGTAGTCTCGGGGACTACACCCAGTGGGTGCACTCAGCGTGCCCCCATTGTAAAAAAAAAGAGTCGACTACCTGCAGTCGACCGGATATAGTTCCATTCGACATGGCCTGACCAGACCGAGTGAAGAAATACAGTTACAGCAACACAATATAAAGACTACAGTCGACTGCCAGCAGTCCACCGTAGTCTCGGGGACTACACCCAGTGGGTGCACTTAGCGTGCCCCCACTCGTCCAAGAATTGACAGACACACCAAGTGGGTGTACAGATACAAAGATCTTCGGAAAAGAGATTCTTCAAACAGCATATCGTAACACACCAAGTGTTGAGTCGACTGACCTGGACGTTACTCTGAAGAGCCGAACTTGCGTCGTAAGCTGCTTGGCTGGCCTCCTAAGCCGCCTTCACTTGCTCCATCATGATCCCCGCCTGGCGTATAGCCTCTTTTGCAGCAGCCGCTTGGTCCTCAGGGACGGGGTACGCGGCAAAAAGCGAAGGCGGATCCGCAGTCGACGTCGAGGGCCACACACTCGTGAGAGGAATGGCGAAAGCCATAGAAGCCCGAGTGGTGTCACCACCATCCCGAGCTACGGCCTCAGACGCCGGAGCATATTGGGGAGTCTTGTCAGCCGACGCCCTCCTGTTCCTCCTCACTCTCAGCGGTTCGTTGTCGTCGTCATCCGGGAGGTCGATAACAAGAGGAGGAGCTACAAGAAAAACATTCAATCGACCAGTGTTGCAATAAATGTTCAGTCGACTCAAAGCGGAACGTTAATAATCATACCGGGGTTGGAGGTAACATCATCCTCCATCTCTTGGTCTTCGTCCTTGGTGGAGGTCTCAGAAGTAGCAGCGCTGCAAATTTCGAGAGTCAGTCAGTTGGCTCAATGAATCGACCAAGGATCTGTCCACGGTCGACTAAGGAAAACAAGTTTTACTATTACCCAAAAATGGTGGGGACAGCCATCTTCATCTTGGGCAGAGCCTTAGGCGGCTTGGACGGCATCGCGCGTGGGTGCTTGGGAGCCTTTTCGATCGGCGGAGGAGAAGAGGTCCGAGGGCGTTTCGACGACTGCCCAACAGGAGCAGTCGCCTTACCACGTTCTCGCGCTGGATCGTGAGTAAGCTTGGATCGCCCCTCCGAGCGGGGGGGATCAACCTCCTCCTCCTCTTCGTCGGAGTCGACGTCGTCGCCTCCCTCTCCTTCGCCATCGGACTCCCACTCGCCTTGCTCGTCTCCGCTGTCACCTCCACTCGCCTCCCTTTCCTCAGTTGGCTCCTGTGCCCCGTTGGGTGTCGAGTACATCTCTATAGTTGCCTGGGAAACAACAGACAAGACAAAAGTCAATCGACCAATTCGAGAAGACCAATGAAGAAAACAAGATCTCAGTCAGGAGCATAAAGTCAGACCTGGTCCACTTCATACGAGTTGTCGAGTGGAACGACCCTCCTGGCTCCTCGGGGGTTGTCTTTGTTTCCTATGATGCTCGACAGCCACCCCTCCAACATCTCATCAGTGACCTCCTCCGGGTGGACCCGAGTGGTGTCGTCGAGACCCGCGTACAGCCACATCGGGTGGTCATGAGCCTGGAGCGGTTGGATGCGCCTCCGAAGGAAGACCTCCAGCAAGTCCATGCCAGTCACGCCATCACGGACAAGCTGAACCACTCGACCAGCCAATACTTTGACTTGGGCCTTTTCTTCCGGCGTCACTTTCAGAGAAGCAGGTTTTTCAGCTCGGTCAAGAGAGAAAGGGGGAAGACCAGTCGACTGTCCTGGGGTCACCTGGCCTTGACAGTAAAACCAGGTCGCCTGCCAACCACGGACCGACTCCGGGAAAGTGATAGATGGAAAACAACTCTTTCCCCTCGTCTGGATTGCCAGGCCCCCGCACAGCTGGATCACCTGTGTCCTTTCGTCACTCGACTTGGCCTTCTTGACCGATTGAGAACGACAGGTAAAGATGTGCTTGAAGAGTCCCCAATGGGGGCGGCAACCCAAGAAACCCTCACACATGGAAATGAAAGCAGCAAGATATACGATGGAGTTGGGAGTAAAGTGGTGGAGCTCCACTCCGAAGAAGTTCAGGAAGCTCCGGAAAAAAGGATGGGGCGGCAGAGAAAACCCGTGGTCGATATGGGTGGCTAGGAGCACACACTCATCATCGCGAGGTTGGGGTTCGATCTCTCTCCCCGGGAGGCGCGCAGCTTCGTGGGGAATGACTCCCCCCTCGACCATGTCATCGAGATCTTCTTGCCAGATCACCGACGGCATCCAGTCGCCCTGGATCCAACCGCCGGGCAGAGCAGACTTTGAGGAAGATCCGTCCCGAGTAGACCTCTTCCCTTTCCCCTGTGCCACCGCCTTCTTCGCGCACTCCAGAGCGGATGTCTTGTCCTTCGCCATCGTCGCCGGCAAATCTCGCACGGGCCTGTGGCGCTAGGGCGAGAGCGGAGGTGGTGGAGGAGCTTGCGAAGGGGGAGAGGAAGAAGAGAGCACACTGTTTGGAAACCCCGGGCCGGCTACTTATAAGAGGCCGCTCCCGAGTGGCTGACTGATAGGCGCAGGCAATCCAGTCAAACCCCGCAGCAGACACGTGCGCAGTACGTGGCGAAAAAGGTGGCATGGAAATCGAGGAGCTTCCGCTTTATCGCTTCCGATTACTGCGGCCGCTCCCATCCTGCGCGCTTCCCGAAATCCGAATCCCACGACATCCGCAGGTTGCAGAACGACTTGTCAAAACAGAAGACCCCGCTCGCGCCGACACTCGGTATGTCACAAGTAAAGAAATTCACTCGACGAAAGGCCTGGAATGGATCAAGGCAACTGAAAGAGGTTGATGATGTCATCCGTGATCCTTGGCCCAAAACGAGGCACTCACGTAGCCCAAAGAACCAGTCGGAAAGATCTCCAACTCTTTCCCCACTCTAACCTCGACCCATTCGGGGGCTAATGATGAAGCCATGTACCCAGGGTAGGGGCACGGACCTGTCCAAAGAGCCCTACCCTAGGACATCCATAGAAGAAGTCACCTTTCAATCGACTTGAAGGTATCCCGCTCGACGGGTTCAAGACACTCGACCAAGAAGCTATCACTCGACCATGAAGCCAACCACTCGACTGCCAGGAGACCTAAAGTCACTCCGCAGGCAAACGGTCGGCTGTTAAGTAGTCTTTATGGTCATTATAGCACTTTATTAGGGGCGTTACCAGTAATGCCCAACCTTAAATGTACGTTAAACCCTGCATTACTAAGGGTAGGAGGGGGCCGGCGAACTCTATATAAGCCACCCCCTCCTCAGTATGAAGGGTTCGCACCCCTGTTATTCACACACCTATAATCCAATCGACCGCCTCTGGGCACCGAGACGTAGGGCTGTTACTTCCTCCGCGAAGGGCCTGAACTCGTACATTCTGGCATGCTTACAACTTCTCCATAGTTGAGATCTAGCCTCTCCATACACACCCCCCTACATCACAGTCAGAGTTAGAACCACGACATCCGCCGCTGTTTCAGCCTTGCAGAAAACCGACCAGGCGCCGACCGACCTTGAGCCGCTACTGAAAACCGCCGCGGCCGTAACAATCAGGTGCTATTTTTCTAAAACTCTTTTTTTGGTGTAATTACATAATGTCAAAAGATTTTCTCGAGGTATGCTATTGTATACACAGGTCAATTACCTCATGATTAAAGTATGATCCGGTCCCCGCGCGCTGTCATTGGAGGTCGCGTCTATATCCACACTATATCAATTGGCTTATCAGATGTGCGCAAATCGCCGCCTCAATGGTCCGATCTACATCAACTCACCGGGCCGCGCCTGTAGCCGGTTCATTCGACCATACCCGCGCCGGTTCAACCGTCCGCGCCCACGGCCGACCCGTCTATCCGCGCAGCTTACAATGCCACGGCCGACTCACGCGTCCGCTCTGTCATGTATATCAACAAATCAGAGCCGCCCATGCGGTCTTGAGCCGCCGGGGGCATGTTCAACCACCTCGGTCGCGATAAACGGATCATCCGTCCACTAGTAGAAAAAGGGGCTATGGTCCAGGCCGCCTCAGCCCATTAGTCCCGGTTCAGTCTTGAACCGGGACCAATGTGGGCATTGGTCCCGGTTCGTGAGCCCAGTGGGCCGGCCGGGCCACGTGGGCCATTGGTCCCGGTTCGTCTGGACCTTTTGGTCCCGGTTGGTGGGACGAACCGGGACCAAAGGGCCTCCCTCCTAGCCCACCACCATTGGTGCCGGTTGGTGGCTTGAACCGGGACCAAAGGCTCCCCTTTAGTCCCGGTTCATGCCACGAACCGGGACCAATGAATTGCCTATATATACCCCCTCGCGCAAGAGCAGAGCACAGTGCTCTGTTTTTTCTGGCCGAGGGGGAGAGGCCTTTGTGGTGCTCTAGATCACCTCCTATGCACATGAGGTGTTCGATGGAATGCCCGAGCCACACTACTTAAGCTTTCTCCTCTCGAAGCTCGACCTCCAAGCTCCATTTTCCTCGAGATTTGTCTAGATTTAGCGGTCCGTCATGCCCCGTCCCCGTCTTCACTGCCGTCAATCACCCGCGCCGATCTCATCACCGACACCATCGTGGTGAGCCTCTTATTCTTATCTTCTTTCTGAAAGGAAAAATATTCTTACTTGTATGTTTAGATAGATACTTGTATCATTTTCTTACATTTATTATTGCATCTTATATACTGCGATGGTTTTGGTATCCGCCCCCGTCGGCCCTCGTCCTGTCTATGATTCGGATTTGGTATGTATATTATCTTTATAACTATTGGTTCATTTATTGTTTATGAAAATTATGCCGACCAACGTGACATAGATTTTATTTATCTAGGATGTATGTGAATCGGAAATGCCAACCGACCTTGTCGAGAGGTTAAATTTAGTTGAAGAAGAAAACAATTTGTTGAAGGAAAAAATAAAAAAAATTGAGGAGGAGAAGATGATATTGGAGTTGCATGTTGCGGATGTCGTCGATGATCACAAGATCAAGATGGATGCAATGCGCTTGAAGATTAGAAAGATTAGAAAATATGCCATTCATCCCGAGGCTTGGTATCATTATGTCGTTGGATCAATTGTTACCTTGGTTGCGATTATGATCGCATTTGTTTTCGCATTGAAATGTTTTACATAGTTTCAATGTATGGTTTAATTAATTAGATGCTCTGGAGAGCTATATGTTGTTAGATGAGAACTATGTATGCACTTTGGTTTTAATCTGATGATGAACTTCTATTAATTTGGACACTTAATTATATATAATGCACACAGATGAACCGGCAATGGATGTATGGTGACAGACACACCCGCGAGTACATTAAGGGCGTGCATGAGTTTCTCGATGCGGCTGAGGCAAACAAGCAGAATGGTTTTATGTGTTGTCCATGCACTGAATGTGGGAATACGAGGTCTTATTCTAACCGGAAAATCCTTCACTCCCACCTGCTTTCCAAGGGTTTCATGCCACACTATAATGTTTGGACGAGGCACGGAGAAATAGGGGTTATGATGGAAGACGGCGAAGAAGAAGAGTACGATGACAACTATGTGCCCCCTGAATACGGTGATGCTGCAACGGGGGGAGCTGGTGAAGATCAAAAGGAACCAGGCGATGATGTGCCCAATGATGCTGCCACGGGTGAAGCTGCTGAAGATCAAGAGGAACCAGACGATGTGCCCGATGATGATGATCTCCGCCGGGTCATTGTCGATGCAAGGACGCAATGCATTAGTCAAAAGGAGAAGCTGAAGTTCGATCGCATGTTAGAGGATCACAAAAAAGGGTTATACCCCAATTGCGAAGATGGCAACGCAAAGCTCGGTACCGTACTGGAATTGCTGCAGTGGAAGGCAGAGAATGCTGTGGCTGACAAAGGATTTGAGAAGCTACTGAAAATATTGAAGAGGAAGCTTCCAAAGGATAACGAATTGCCCGACAGTACATACGCAGCAAAGAAGGTCGTATGCCCTCTAGGATTGGAGGTGGAGAAGATACATGCATGCCCTAATGACTGCATCCTCTACCGCGGTGCATACAAGGATTTGAACGCATGCCCGGTATGCGGTGCGTTGCGGTATAAGATCAGACGAGATGACCCCGGTGATGTTGACGGCGAGCCCCTCAGGAAGAGGGTTCCTGCGAAGGTGATGTGGTATGCTCCTATAATACCACGGTTGAAATGTCTGTTCAGAAACGAAGAGCATGCCAAGTTGATGCGATGGCACAGTGAGAACCGAAAGAAAGATGGGAAGTTGAGAGCACCCGCTGACGGGTCGCAGTGGAGAAAAATCGAGAGAAAGTACTGGGATGAGTTTGCAAAGGACCCAAGGAATGTATGGTTTGCTTTAAGTGCGGATGGCATTAATCCTTTCGGGGAGCAGAGCAGTAATCACAGCACCTGGCCCGTGACTCTATGTATGTATAACCTTCCTCCTTGGATGTGCATGAAGCGGAAGTTCATTATGATGCCAGTTCTCATCCAAGGCCCTAAGCAACCCGGCAACGAAATTGATGTGTACCTAAGGCCATTAGTTGAAAAACTTTTACAGCTGTGGAATGGAAACGGTGTACGTACGTGGGATGAGCACAGACACACTGGTGGAAAAAGGGCCTTTGGTCGCGGTTCGCAACTGCCATTAGTCGCGGTTGCGCAACCACGACCAAATAGGCACGACTAAAGGCCCCCACCTTTAGTCGCGGTTGCTTAAGAACCGCGACTAAAGGCCCGTCCACGTGGTCGCCAGGCGGCCGTCGGGGCGGAGGACCTTTAGTCGCGGTTCTTCTGGCCAACCGCGACTAAAGGCCGCCGCAGGTTTAGGGTTTTAGCCCCCCCCCCTAAACCTGTTTTCTGTTTAATTTGTATTGTTTTATTTCTTTTGTGCTTTATTTTAATTTTGAAGGAGTTTCACATATTCTACGGTACTACATACATGCATATGAATGTACAATTTCAAACAAATTTGAAATTAGAACCAAAAAGAATTCAAAAGGAATATACAATATATATTCAATATCATCGGATGACCATATACAATTTTGAACAAGTTTCCATACATAATTTAATGCATATAAAGTTCTACGTCCTCGTAATGGTGTTCTCCTTTAGGATGGAGGACTTCCCTCCTGAACCATCCAGCTAGTTCCTCTTGAAGTGGTCGGAAACGAGCTTCTGGACTAAGCATCATCCGGAGGTTATTCCTCTGAGCATTGGTATCACTCGGAACCCGCTCAGAGGTGTATCTCCGGATCATCTCACAGACATAGTATGCACATAGATTGGTCCCCGCTGGCTGAATATCCTCACCATTCTTAGCCTTTGACCTTTTCAATTCTAGCTCTTTTTTGAATTCATCAACCTTTGTATATATGAACCGTCTCCAAACCCTACGAGGCAAAGAAAATTAAATGAACAAGAGAGTTATTAGTTACTTGATATTAGGAAATGAACGAAATAGGCCGATCGATATAGAGCGCAAATGAATGAAAATAATTACTTCTGCAGCATTCTTCTCATGTCGCCCCAAAGCTTCGGATCCTTATTCAGAGAGTCGTGGACGAGACATTCTGAGGTGTCAACTTTAATTACTAGCAGAATCCAGTGGAACCTGCGGACACGATACATGCACAGTACGTCATGCATAACTCATCGATTAGCCGGCCACATACCATGCATGGAGTAAACAAAAGAGAATGTGCTCAAGACAGAAACACTCACCCAAAATGTTAAGGAAATAGAATATCACTTTTGAGTTCCTGCTTTGTAAGAAACTGCCACAGGTCTGCCTCCATGTCGGCGGGGTGATGCTCCAACACATATCCATTAACGATGTGTGGGTCAATGAACCCAACATCATGGATGTTCCTTACTCTGCATTCCTTAATCTTCATTCTGCATGTATAATAGCGGACACAACAATATAGTTAGGACATATATATAGTGCAGGCAATATGAACGAGATGGGGTAGAAATAAATCACTTACAGAACGTAGCAACTGATGATAGATTTGTCGAGCTCGCGCAGATTGAAAAGCTGGAACAATTCACTCAGATGAATTTGTACATAGTAATGTTTGAAGTGATGCTCATATCTAACTTCCGCATAAATATATTCTTTGGCGTTTTTATTTTTTATGTAACCCTTGTACCATTTCAGCAGACCTTTCATTTGTGGAGGTAGATCCTCTTCCTGCGTAGGCTCGACGAGAGGCCCATTCTTCACATATGTAATTACTACCTCCTTCACTGGCGCCTCATCAAGGCCTAACAGTTCACGAAGAGTAATACCTAAGTTGGCCGCTTGTTCTCTGGCACTCGTTACAGTCAATCCATGTGCTGCCGCAGCTGCTATGATATCGGGGTCATCCGGACCGGCGGCTTTCACTATAAGCGGGGCAATCGATTGTTTACTTTGTTCCCCGAGCTGGGCAACTCGTTTCCCGCTTTTTTTACTTTCTAATTCCGTTTTCTCGGCCTCCTCCAAGGCTTTGTTCTCCTGGTTCTCCGCCCGCTCTTTCTTCTCCTTCAACATGAGTGCCTGCCTACGAAGTTCACGTGCATAGTCGTCAGGCAGATTCTTCGCGGCTTGGGACGGTGTGCTCAAAAATGACTTAGCCCACTTCTTTTGCTCATCAGAAAATACCGGCTTGGGCTCGGGCTCTCTTTTCTTCTTGCAGTCCGCCTTCCATTTCTCATGATCAGCAGCCGCGGCCGCGGCAGTTTCCTCGGCACTACGTTCCCAAGGCCTTGTGGGGAGAGGCTTCAGTGATGGCTCCGGTACCTTTGTGGTCTTAGGTACATAAGGGTCCGGGTTAATAATCCAGGACTGCTTCTGCTTCTTTGCCAGAGGTGGATTGGGGGGCGGCGTCTGATCACCCGCCGGACGAGGACTGGGGGGCGGCGACTGATCACCCGCCGGACGTTGTGGACTGGGGGGCGTCGGCTGACGTGACGGAGGTGTAGGTGAACCGCCACCACTGTAGGGGGGTGGACTTGTTGTCCTTGGCGCCTCGCCTGGAAACTTGATAAACTTCTTTTGCCATAGAATGAAATGGCGCTTGACATCTCCAAGTCTTTTCTCCCCTTCAGGTGTAGCAATGTCAATCTCCAGGTCCTCAAACCCTTGGACTATGTCCTCCACCGTGACACGAGCATAGCCATCTTGAATGGGGTTGTTGTGGTGGAGTGCTCCAGGTAAACATGGTAAAGCACTGCCGATGGCTACCTTCATGGACATGTTCCCGATAGGATAATACAGATGACATTCTTTCATCTCCTTTATATCGTCCACGGGGTAGCGAGGAGGCTCCGGTGCAGTAATTTCGACCACCAGAGGCTCCGGTGCAGCAATTTCGACCACCAGAGGCTCCGGTGCAGTAATTTCGATCGTCGGTGCATCTGCACCAGCCGGTGGGGCCTCCGTGGAAGCCACACTGCTTCTCCGCTGCTGGCTTCTGAGATCCGCTGGATGATCTTCATGCTGCGCCCGAGCTGCATCTCTTTCGGCTACTAGTACACTCACGGTTTTCTTCATCACATCCATTTCTGATGCCAACCGCGCCACAACATCTGCTTCCCGATCCATCTTTCTCTTCCGGCTTCTGTAACCGTACGGGTCATCGTTCTGGGGGAACCCTATTTTCCATGGAATGTGCCCCATGCCTCGTACACGTCCTCCGTGTTCAGGATTCCCGAGGGCTTTTGTCAGCGCGTCGTTCTCTCTGTTGAACTTGATCTTCCCCTCTTGAGCATCCCTCATTGCGTCAATAAGGGCTTGGGTGGGTTTAATTATTTTGCCCCGGTAAACACACTCCCCTGTCTCCGGGTTCAGCGTTCCCCCATGCCCGTACCACCAGCTTTT
Source organism: Triticum aestivum (assembly GCF_018294505.1). Classification (NCBI taxonomy): domain Eukaryota; kingdom Viridiplantae; phylum Streptophyta; class Magnoliopsida; order Poales; family Poaceae; genus Triticum; species Triticum aestivum. The sequence continues at coordinate 6,496,045 of NC_057800.1, forward strand.
GGCCCTTGGGTCCCATCCCTCCGTACCTGGACGGATTCCTCGCGCCCTCAGCTTGTTCTCCATCTTCTCCCACCTAGGCTCCCAAAGGCGATACCCTCCTGGCCCCATAATATGATTGTACTCCTTCTTAGCCGCATTTTCCTTATTTTTTTCGATATTTGAATGAACTGCTCCGATTTATTTTGCTTCACAAATTCTGGCCAATCATGTTTCAGTTTCTCATATTGTCCTTTGAAATCCGGAGTCTTGTTCTGCTTGACAAAGTCATGGGCTAGATTTGCTTGAATTTCCGGAATGCGTCGGCCATCTTATGAAGAGCGAACTGTTTGACTAGCCTCCTCCTCTCCTTGTTTTCCTCAATCTTGTTACCCTCCTCATCGAATTTGTTGTATTCCGGAGGTAGAACGAAATGTTCCATAAGCTTCTTGAAGCAATCTTTTTTTGTTCTCTTATCGACAAAAGTGAAACCAGCAATTCGTGCCTTCTTTGGCTTATTCCACTCCTGGACGGTGATCGAGACGTTGTCTCTAACAATGGCTCCGCATTGGTTGACAAACTTGGTGGCGTTCTTGCGGGGCTCCAGCGGCCTGCCGGTTGCACTGTCGACAACCTCGATGGTGCATGTTTCTCCTTGTTTCATCGTCTTGGTTGCGCCACGCTTTGACGACGTACTCGATTGTTTCGACGATCCGGCCGAGGGATAAAATAAGAAAGAGAGTCGCGTGCGTTAGTACACACATATTTATTCAAATCAGTTAGTTTGTATCACCAGAGGCTCAATGTATATATATACCTCGGCACCGGAGGTGGTTGCTACTTCCATTTGAAGATCGTTGTTTATCGACGTTTGTTCGGCATCATCCTGCTGACGGCGCCCTTCATCTTCACCATCAAGGTTCAGATAAGAAGAGATATCATCTTCTTCTTGTCCGGTCGGCACATATAGAATATCGCCGTTTATGATGCCGAACATATGTGCTTCACCGTCCGGATCATAGTTGTCCATAATCGGGTCAGCTCTATCGTCCGCCATTATGTCAGTCCTAAAAACATGTAGTAAAAACAAATTAATTAAGTGAAGAAGGGGGGCGGTGGCGGTGGCGGTGGCGAAAGGGCGGTGGCAAAAGGAGGGGGCGAGGAAGGGGTGGGAGAGGGTGTCGCGGTAGAGCGCGAGACGGGGCGGCAGACGACGGCGTCACGGAGAGGGAGGCGAGGACAACACACATGTATAACCCTCGCCGCCCCCTCTCGATCCCTAAAAAAAAACACCGCGCGCATCGCCGCCCCCCTCGCCGCCCCCTCTCCGTATATACGTTTATTTTGTTAATTATCAAATTTTACGGTTTTTTTTGTTAATTATCAAGTTTTAAGTTATTTTACCGTTTTTGTTAAACTAATTAACTAGTTAAAATGAAAAAGAACAAAAAAAATTCTCTCTCTCTCTCCACGATCTCGCTCTCTGTACAGAGGCGCGCGCGTGCGCGCGCGGCAGCGAGGCCGGCCGGCGGCGTTGAGGGCG